>NC_039362.1:72850892-72851100 GCF_003573695.1 Papaver somniferum
AGAAGCGTGAAAGAGAAAAGAAGAAAAATTCCCGAGAAAATATTGAAGATATTCCGAAGTTATTACGGTGTTTTCTTGACCCTGTGAAGGGTATAAATAGGTGATGCAAGTTTCAGGATGAGGATGGAGAGTTGGGGAAGAGAATAGAGAGCTACAGAGAAGAGATTGGACGAGTTGCAGAGAATATTTTTCTGCTGCTGTAGAACAC